>NW_020229769.1:4439634-4458663 GCF_003227725.1 Camponotus floridanus | reverse complement strand
AAGATAGATTTATATATATATATTTTTTTTTTTATATATTTTAATATATATTTTTATATATATCTTTTATATATTGTTTTATCTATTCTTTTTAAAATTAAATGATTAAAGACAAAAAGAGAAACAAAAAGTATAATCAAATTACAAATAAATAATTATAATTAGATATTTAGAAATATTTCGTGATAGTCAATAATTATATTTTTTATCGTATACATATGAAATTGTTGGACATGAGATTTAAACGAATTTTTCGTGTTATATTTGATATAACCAATATCAATACAGCAGATAATTGGTAGATTCACGAATCACAATTTATGTAGAATGGAGATTTATTATTAAAGAGGAGAAGAGAACAAATTTTAAATTTACTCCGAGATATTAAATGAATTTATGCAGAAATGATTACATGTATATATAAACGATAAAATAGATAAGATACTTAAATTTTTATGATAAGATGCTTAATTCTCATCGATACAATGCGGAACAACAGAATTATAGTATTCAGTAAATATAATTAAATAGAAATAAATTCAAGTCATACACAAAGTGGTAATAAAGCAAATAATTAAGATTTAGGAAATTATTGCATACAATTAAATTCTTTTTTAAATATATGTACTTTCATGGAATATTATAAACGAAAATCTATTTTTTTATTTTAATCATTATTAATTTTACATAATATTAAATATATATATATATATATATATATATATATATTTATTTATTTATTTATATTTATGTATATTAATGTCATTTAATATTTTATATAATTTAAAGTTTTATATACATATAGAATATTTTAATATTTCACATTGGTGAAATAAATTATTGTTAAAGATAAAAGCAAATAATTAATTCCACAAATAATAAATATAATAAAATAAAATAAATTATAAATTACTCACGATTGTTTCATCGCACGATGCGTTTAATGAGTTATTTTTTTCGTTTCTCTCATTTATTTTTTTCTGCTTTATGATATTCATTAATATTCAAAAAAATAATTACGCACTAATCAGCATACGATCATACAGCAATTTACGCTTTGTACAACACTCGCGACGTTACACCATGCCTTTTGTTGCGTTTTGCTACGTGATAATAATGCAATATATCTCAAAAAGTTATGACTCACTCGACATTAATTAAAATCAAAATCAAAACACGCCACTCGCTGTGTAAATAAAAATCGTACAAATTAATAATCACTAATTGTAAAAATTATACAGAACAATCGCGTTTTGAAAGATCGATTCTCGACGAACGATTCGAGTCTTCCCGCGAGAAGTCAAAATTGAGTTCGAATGCGTGACGTAAACATAATAAACATAATATATCAATTCGTCATATAACAATTCTTTTAAGAAAATAATCAGTATATTGAAACCGTTTCACCAACTGGTCAATCGATCGGTTTTTATATCAGTAATTAAATCGGCAAAACTGTTTCGATATACTGATTATTTATTTTAAATGTTTATTCATTGTTGCCGCGATGTTAACGTACGGAATAAATGGAATACATTCGTAAGTTACAATTTTATTATTAATAAATAGTTGATTTGACCATTGCTCTTTCCATTATTCGAAATACTCGATTATACGATTGGAATATAATTAGAATATAATTTCGAAACACGTATTTTGCGTGATGCGTTCATTTAATTAAGCAATTAAAAAGAATCGAATGCCATTAAGAATCGATGTGTGGACCGGAATCAAAATTATAAATTATCATTTTGTCGCAATCCTTAGGAACAATAATTATTCTTTTTTTAATATTTATAATTAAGAATATTTCGTCCGATGCTTTATCATATAATTATGTGATGATTTAAATATATATAATTCGTCTGAGAACGCGCAGTAAACCGATCGAATGGCAAAATCGAATAATTATCGTAATGGAAAGCCTTGTAATGTATATTAATCGTTTAATAAATAATTAATCTGTGTGTACATGTGTGTGTAACTTTAAAAATATACTTGTATATAAATTTAATTTTCGTATATGTACGTCATAGTACGCGTAAAATATTTCGGCAGCGAAGTCAATAACACGACGTTCGGCCTTGACCTAGTGCGTGACGTAGCGTGTGACGTAGCGATGACGTGTATTGTTTATATAGGCGAAGACCTTGTATCATTCGCACGGCGACATTCCAGTAGTAAAGTAGTGATACGGAACACTTCGTATTATTGAATTCTTTTTCTAACAGTGCGATCGCGATTAATATCGAAATATAATTCGCTACGACTATTACAATTAACAATTAATTAACTCTTAATGAATAACATGAAACTATATGGCGATGATACATTCATCGAAACGCGATCCTTCGTTATTCCAAATAAAAATTGAAACAAAAGAGGCAAAAATTATAAATACATAGACGATCTTGTATTATTCACACGACATTCCAACGGCAAAGTAGTGATACAAAACGTTTCGTATTATTGAATTCTTTTCCTAAACGCGATCGCGATTAGTATTGAAATATAATTTGCTTGAAAAAGGGAATATAAAAGGGGATAAAGAAATTAATTTGATTATGATCTTTCGATTATTGATGCTTATTATAATAATTTCTCTAACAATACTTTTTAAAATTGAATAAATTTCGACCAATGCTTTAAATTTTCTTAATCGACAATCATTCATAGAATATTTCAACGACGTTTTATGACTTACGAACGCACAGTTACCTTGAACAATAAAATAGTGACGTTTCATATATTATCAAATTCTCTCTCTACATAGTCAATCTTGGCGATATAAACAGTATCGCGGTAATGTTCTGACCTACGATAAGCCTTCGAACAGTGATGTGAGAGGTTCCATATATTATCAAATTCTTTCTCTAACAATTATTTTGAACATTGCTTTATATAATAGATTATCTTTTATCTCTTTATATTTTTATTTATCGTTTATATTTGCAAATTAAAATTTATATAGTATATTACAAAATTAATTATATATTTTATTATATATAAAATTATATATAATATAATATAACCCTCCCATGGGGTACACCTTGTCGCGGTGGGAGGGCTTAGTACCTGGACGGTGCCTTGAGGTTTATCTTAAATTTTTCAATTTATGATAAATCTTAAGGTGCCTGAATGGGAAGCCAAGTACCCTTTCGCGTCGTCGAAGCCGTCAACGTGCCGCGGATGGCAAGCGCTTCGTCAACGCGTCGCGTTAGTTATATACATATTAGGGAGTGCCGTTAAAGGTATATACATATTAAGTATATACATCGCGCGATCAAATGTAAAATTTTTAATCGCATCGAAATAGTGCGGGAGTGCCGTTCAGTATCGCGCGTAAACTAACGAAAATAGCGATATAAAAATATCGCACGTGAGTGCGGGAGTGTCGTCAAAGTATCGCGCGTTTAAGACTGATTGTGAGAGGAGGAGAAGGCCTAGAAGAGGCATCGGGCTCCGACAGAGCAACCTTCTGGTAAGCAATTTATTTATTTGTAATTATATATTAAATATTAAATATATTTAGTATAATTTAAATTAAACAATTAAACAATTCATCGCAACAATTAATTTGATATTTTTATTTATATTTTTTTATTTATATTTAAATAAGAGAGAATTAAAGAAAAAGATTTTTAAATGGAAGCTATAATCTTGTAAAGGTGTAAGCTTTTATAAAGTTATAAGAGAATTATTAGTAATGTTCTTTAAAATTTATAGAATTATTTTATTAATCTACTATTATTGCATATATATGCATCGAATACAAAATTCAATGAATACAATAATTTTTGAAATATTAATTATTTTGAACTCTACTACATTAGAAACATTCTTCTTTTGTATGTTATAGATCGATGCAACAACTTTGATGATCTGAGAGGAGGAGCAGGCCTAGGAGAGGCATCCTGCACCAGCGGAACAACCTGATGGTGAGTATTTATTATTTATTATTTATTATCTACTATTAAAAATCGTACACACAATAATACGGTTTTATTATTTAAATGAATTAAAGAAAAATTAGAAAGATTTTTATAAAAATTATATAAAAATTTCTATATATGTATATTTAAAAGATAGTTTCAGAATTTATAAAATTTTTCCATACATGTTTACAACTGCTTATTATTTTACATCGGATATGAAATTCCGCATAATATTTTTTTGAATTATCGATTTTGAGCATTGTTATAAATGAATTCTATATTTGTATGTTACAGACAACGAGCTTCGATAACAACAACTCCGCTGTTGCGCATCAGTGCCGGTGAGTGAACAAAAACTTTTTACTTTAAAGAAACGGATTCGTAGAGATTGTAGATGTAGATGTATATGTAGATTGTAGATTGTAGATTGTAGATTGTAGGTAAATCCGTTGCTTTAAAATGGATGAGTTAGGATAGATTGAATTAAATAAATTTTTTATAAATTCTTTCGAAATGCTTTGCATTTATTGCAAAAATATATTTAAATATTAATTAAAAAAAGAAAATCAAGAAAAGATTATTTTTATAAAGATTTTATCTAATTTATTAAATAAAGAACACACATTAATATTTTTATCAATTTTATTAATGTTTGATGCCACTTTATTCTTATGATGAGTGCTTATCTTCTAATTTCTTATTCATCGTAGCTCATCCATCGTAAAATTTGTTTGTAGATATTATTTTTAAACTTTACTTTAACTTAAGATAAAGCCAAATGATTCATTAATTAAATAAATTGTAATATGATAAATGTTATACACACTTTAATTTTCTATTTTATTATAAATTATGTATTACTATAAATATTTACTAATTATATATATTATAATAATATCAATCAATTTTGATTGATAATCTGTACAGAGACTTTTATATCATAAGAATTCTCTATATATATTATACTAAACTGCTAACAGTTGAAGTTATGTTAAATTCTGTGATACCCGACATAAATTCTGCCCAGTTATAAATGGTTGCCCTTGTTTTACCATGAGATATGAACGTGTTAGCAGTCTAATATAATATATAAAAATTTATAGTAATTTGGCTTTATTTTAGTTAAAATAAAGTTATATTCAAATATATAATATCGTTCGATTTTACAATTGTTACGATGAACGTGAAATATTTACGCTCATTTGCCGATAATCAGCCGGCAAAACAAGGAATGAATTATCTCCTTTTTCGATCTCTGATTAGAGATCGAGCGAGATAATGGCCAGGACAAAAGGTAGGTTTAACTGGCCTGAAGAGCACGCAGTTAGGGTACGCGGTTAGGGCACGCGAATGTAATTAAAATATAGGGCATTGATTAAAATATAGGGAATGTGATTAAAATATAGGGCATTGATTAAAATATATTAGAAAGAGGCTCCTTAAATCTCGAATAAGTTTCGTTTTAATAAGTTAATCAAGAAGTAGGGTTGTTAGGGATTGTTCATAAGGTTGTTGAGATCATAGGATTGTTATCATATAGATATAGGATCATAGGATCATAGGGTTGTTAGGGTTCATAAGGTTGTTGAGGTCATTATTTCTTTCAATATTCCAAATATTCTTCCAATTATTCCAATAATTCTAGGAATAAATTAAAATTATATAAAAAAATTAAATTAAATTTATTTTTAAAAATATTTTAAAAATGAAATTTAAATTATCAAAATTATTTTCAAAAAAATTAAATAAATTGCCTAATTATAAATATTTAAAAAATAGTTTAACATATTATATTTTATTTTTAAAATTAAAAATATATATTATATATATATATATATATATATATAAATATATATATAAAAGTTACATAATATTAAATCCAAGTGTTAATGCTGTTAATATCAAATTATTCATATTTTTAAACATTTAAATAAATCGAATATATTTATTTGATATTGATAGTATCATAAATTTGTAACTATAATAATTGTAACAAATTTGTAACTAAAATTGTACAGTAGTTATAATTGTATTTTAATTATGATTTAATATTGATATTATAATTGTATATGAAATACAATTATGACTGTAATTTATATTATATTAAATTGTATTCATGATTATAAATTATGAAATGCATTCTTATGTAAATTATATGAAAAATTATCGAAAGTATACGGATAATGATAATATAATAGAAATTCATTAAACATATTTTTTTCTATAGTATATGTTTTTAAAATATTCATAAAATTAACTGTGCTTGTGTTTTTATATCAAAGAGTCATTAATAAATTCGGGAAATTTTATATAATTAAATTTTAAATTCATATAATTTTATATATTTCAATTTTATAAATATTAGATTATAAATTTTACAAATGTTGCTAATTTTTTTATATTAAATATAAAAAAATATTAAATATAAGAGCAAAATATAAAATGCAAAAATTTGATGTTAAATTAATGCTTAAGTATTAACTAAAATTTAATGAACACTTTCTATTTTATAGAATCGCGATTCATTTATTATAAATTTAATGATATATATTCATTTTATCTATTTACGAATTCTATATCAGAACTAAATGTAAAGTAAATTAATAAATTACGATTACGAAAATATAATAATTTTTCCGCGGTTTTTTCGCGTTTTGTATATAAATTTCTTAGATGAAATTGCCGTTTTGATTAAAAAATCTTATAACTGTACCTCCCTGTAATATTGCTAAATATTACTAATTAAATATAAAAAAAATATCGAATAAAAAAGTCGAATATAAAAGTGTGAAGATTCGATGTTAAGTTAACGATTAAATATTAGTTTAACAAAATTTGACAATCATCTTCGATATTATAGAATCGCGAATTAATTTTGAATTTAATAATTTGCTTTTAATCAGATTTATACATTTACAAATTTCATGTCAAAACTATTCGTGTATCGGAAATATTTGTAAAATATATTAATAAATTATGAATGCGAAAAAACTGTTCTTCTCGCGTTCTTCGCGCGTTTATTAAACGAGATTGTTGTGAACGTTTTAATAAAAAAGTTTTATTGCTGTCCTTCTCGTGAGGTGACCATTAGTAAAAATTGCGTGACTCGTACCGGTGAGGAGTTGAAACGATTTTCATCATGGAGAATTATTTATTATCGATTCTTGTAAGATCCATTTGCGACGTCTAGTTCGATGTCCTGTTGAAAATTAGGAATTTTCATTGTAGGATTGATAATTAATCCCAGATTTTCCTGGCAATTCTTGAAAGCAATGATTTCGGAGTAACATCAACAACGAACGCCATACGCCCCTTTAAATCCGGATTAATTTAAATAATACATTTAGAAAAGAAAAAAATACATATTTTCCTCATTGCAAATGAGCTATCATTGTTACTATTCATATTATTGTCTTAATACTAAAAAAATCTTAATAGTAGATTACATATGGATATAATTATTGTATATAAATTTTTATTTTTCAAGTAATTTCAAATTGCAATTAGATTTTATTGACTTTTTTGATAAAAATGATTACGAACGAATATATTTTATTAATTAATATAATTTATCTTTTCTGAAAAATTATTTCTAGGTACTGGGGATATTAATTAATTTTTAGTTTCTTTTAAGAAACTATTTGCAGGTGTTGGACAGCCCGCCATTTTAGAGAACATTAATTTATATATATCTATATATGTATGTATAATAAAATACATGCACAAATTAACATATCCAAAAAATTTTTATAATTTTTCTTAATATTCCATATGTTACGTACGAAATTATATATATGAATGTAATATAAAATGTGCGAGTACTTAAAAATTATGAGACAAATCGAATGGGTTCCTTGATAACAGTAAGAAATCGGCAAATTAATTTAAATGCTACTAAAAATAATAAAAACGTAGTACATAGACTTAACTATTTGAAATTATTTGATTTATTTTATCTTACAAATTATTCGAATTGAAATTTTTTAAATCTTGCTGTTATGGGGTTTGATTCGTCTCGCGCGCGCAAACAGTTGGTACCCCAAAATTATTATACGTATTCGCACATTTAACACAAGTTCCAATGATGCATGTATTTCATTATTTATAAATATAATCGTTCGTTATCATATTTACATAAAAATCATTATATCCATTTAGTTTTCAATAAAGAGATATATTTTTTAATAACGATAGAACATATTTTCTGACGTAAATTTTAATCGTGAATTAAATGACAATGAGGGTAATTGTCGTTGATTTATTACTGAAATCATTGCTATCTGGAGTAGTCTGGAAGATCCAGGATTCGTTCTCTCCTACAGTGGGATCCCTAACGTTCAATGGGTCATTTAACTTTTCTTCACAGATCGTTCTTGCGAAATCTGATATAAAAACAAGATGTTATTATTCTTTCCATCTTTAAGATCGTTCTCCTTTTTGTCGAACATTAACCGGATATTAATTATTATATTAGAAAAATTATATATTATCATATCGAAATTAAATATTCTAAATATTATCGATTTATATATTTATCGCATTTTTTCGAATTTTAAATAGCAATTTATCTTATAATTTAATCGTCGGTTAATATCGAATTTCTTCTATTTTTTCGCGTTTATGAATATTTTCTTTAATAGTCTTTAATTATGCGCGAAATGTATTTTAGTCTTGTGTATAGTAATTACAGTTATAGTAATTATCTCGCGCGCGTGAGGATATTCTTCAGTTATTATAAAAATTATATGTATTGCAATCGAATATTCCAAATATCATTAATTTATTTATTCGCCGTGTTTTCTTGCGAATTTTAAATCGCAATTTATAATCTTATAATTTAATCGTTAACTTACATCGAAACTTTGGCGATAACGCGGTTTTTTTAATTTTTTTAAAACTCATGATCCCCTTTTATATTATTTAGTTATCATGTACGAGATACAATATATATGTTATTCTCAATCGCGACATTCGTATAAAATCGCGTGTTAATCACGAATAAATCGGATCTTGAATTTTATATTTGCAAACATTACATATTACATATATCGCGCGCGTGTCTATGCTTCGATATTATAAAAATTATACATACCGTAATTGAATGTCCCGAATATCATCGATTTAATTATTTATCGCGTTTTCTCGCGAATTTTAAGTAATGATTTATCTTATAATTTAATCATTGATTTACATCGAAGCTTTGTCTATCTCTTTTCGCGTTTTAAAAATTCTTTAAATAGTCTTTAATAGTACAAAATTGCACAAATAGTATAAATTGTACAAAATACGTTTGTTGTGCAACTATATTTTCCTATAATTTAAATGACGATTGATAATTTATTAATGACTCTTTGAATCGCGAATGTTTACATTATATAAATCTTATAAAACTCTCTTATTATATCGATTATTAATAATAAATATCATATAATTAATAATCGCTAATTATTCTTGTCTAAATTATATGAAAATTTTTAATAAATTCTGTATTTTACGGATATTTTCGATATTTTCGTGTAATCTCATGTAATGAACTATTTTAGCTTCAAATTATATATTTTATATTAACTTTTGTATTATTGTATGTATGCACACATATTTGTAACATTGTAATAAATTTTGTAAATTTTGTATACATTTGTAATATTTGTAAACAAAATTTGTAATAAATTTTGTAATAAAATTTGTAATAAACTTCGTAATAAATTAAAAAAATAAAATAAAAAATATTCCTCCTCAAGTATCTCCACCTTACCGAAGGCTTTTGCCGGGTGAGGAGGTTTGTGCACTCTAATGATCCTGAGAGCTATGCCGGCGGTAACATCGACTAGTATTCATGTAGTCAGTTTTTATATTTAAGATCATCTTAAATATGATTAAATATAATTAGATTGTATCTTAAAATTTAGCCAATGAAATAGCCATTAACATTTTCAAACTTTAAGATGATTTTAAGTGTAAAAAAACGGACTATATGAATATTAGCTGTAGTTATTGGTAGGGTCACCCATGCCGGACAGGTCAAAGAGTAGGAGTCAGACTAAGAGAGATACAAACATTATATATATATATATATATATATATATATATATATATATACATATTAATACATAACACATACATAATACATATTAATAAACATTATTAACGTATCGCGATATTTCATTACTTGTGAATTATTTGATTCTGCACTTCATATTTTATCTGCGAGAATCATTTTCAATCTGAAAATGTTTGAGAACTGCATTTAAATCAACGACAAATTTAAAATATAAAATATAATAGAATTCAAGTGTCGTTATAGAAACAATTATTGGCTCAAAGGAAAATTGCAAGAAAAAGTTAATTTATAATTTTTATCATGTATCTTTTAAAATTTGACTGAAAAAAATTGATGAAGTTGTCGATGATAAAAATTATAAATTAACTTTGTCTTGCAATTTTCCTTTGAGCCAATAATTGTTTCTATAACGACACTTAAATTCTATTATATTTTATATCTTAAATTTGTCGTTGATTTAAATGCAGTTCTCAAACATTTTCAGATTAAAAATGATTCTCGCAGATAAAATATGAAGCGCGGAATCAAATAATTCACAAGTAATGAAATATCGCAATACATTAATAATGTTTATTAATAATTAATTTAAGAATTTCAAGAAATAGAATATTTAACAAAATTTATTTTATGTTATTTTATGAAATATTTCGTCGACGACGAATTACTATTACGTGGCCTTCATTCTATGTGACGTAGGGCAATGATTACACGGTTACCTTTGCGTCCTTCGCGCGATGAGACTCGAGTGGGGGGAACAGAGCCGCTCCGTATATCGCATTATTTTTCGATCATTCCTCACGGTTACTTCGACTTGAATAAAACGCGAAGAACGAAGTGCGTGATTTTACATAAAAATATATATTCCAACATGATTTTAAGAGATAAATAAAAGGAATTATAAATTATCTTCTCCTTGTGCGATCTTTATAACTGATAATTTTTTTAACGATACTTGAATTCGATTATATCTCGCGATTTAAATTTATCATCGATTTAAATCAAGTTTATCGAACATTTCCGAATGAAAACCATCCGCATAGATGAAATGTGAATCGTGAAATCAAATAATTTATAAATATTGAAATGTCGTCATCAATATCGTTTATTAATAATTCTAGAAATTCAAAGAATAGAATATTTAACATAATATTTAACATAACAATTGTTGTGCCAAATTTTGCCAACTCGAGACAGCTTATTTTTAAAATAAAGTTTATGACACATACATTACGGATATGCGAATCTCTAGATGGACTAAATTATAGTTTAATTTTAATTTTTATCTTTTTAAAAAATACGTATTTTCTCAATTATCTTCTCTGAAGTATCATAAACTTTAAGCCAAGAATAAAGTCCAATCTCTAGTTGAGAAAATTTTGAGTAACAAGTTTATGGGCACTTGTCGATACTCTTTATTTTATGTTAAATATTCATCGATAACGAATAAATTAACTGTTCGGCCTTCACACACGGTTTGGCCTTCGTTCTGTGTAACACAATGTTTATACGGGAACATTTTTGTTGTCATTCGCACGATACAATTTGGAGGAGATGCGGCAGAAGTCGCTTCGCATATATCGCATTCTTTCCATCATTTCTTACGGTTATTATAAATGATTATTATGAGACATTGTTATAAATAATTAATATTTGATTTCTCACTAACTATCTCGTGCAACTTATATTTTTTTACTACAATAAAGTTATAATAGAATAAAGTATCAGTCTCATGTTTGTCGAGAGTGTCATTCAAAGCATCGTGCGATTATCATATTCTGATTGATTGTTGACTAGTACATGTCCGAACATAATTAAATATCGTTTTCGCGAGTGAGTATTTTATCACTGCCCTGAAAGAATGAACAACAGAAAAGGAGTACATTCAGATATCGAAGCTTCATTAAATTTATATACTATGTGATTAATGAATAATTAATTTGCATTAATAATATAATCGATATAAAATATAATATAATATACAATATAAAATACAATCATAGCACGTAAAATATTTCATGACTACGAATTATTAATAATACAATGTGTTCAACATTGACGACGTAAACAAAAACGCGCTACTGTATCCCGGCTCTCGATTCTATTATCATTCGCACGGCGACTCTCGAACAAAAATGTAAGAGCGAGACGTTTTGTTAAATTCATTTTTTAAACGCGATCGCGATCATTATCGAATAATTATTTAATATAATAATATGATTAATGTGTAATTAACTTTTATGAATATATAATCGATATAAAGTATACACTCGATATAAAATACAATCATAGCATGTAAAATATTTCGACTACGAATTAATATCATGCACATGATTTAAGGATTGCAATAATTTTAGCAATAATTATTATATTAATAATTTCTACATTATTTATCGTAACATCTTTACTTTCGTGAATTAAATTTCAGTTTTCCTTTATTAAAGAAAATTATTGTCCTGTAATCTTTTATTCAATAATATATATATAAAAAGACACCTTTTTACACTGACAATGAGATAAAAAATTGTTATATTTATTGCATATATGACATAAAATCGGAAGCGCAACAATGATTTATATTACATCATTGAATGATATAATGAATTCCACACATAAATTATATAAATTATATAAAATTATATATAATATAATTTTCTCTCTCTCTTTCACAAATTATATTATATCATAAATTTATATAATACAACCCCCCCACGGGTACACCTTGGCGTGGTGGGGTGGCTCAGTACTTGGATGGTTCCTTGAGGTTTATTTTAAATTTTTTTATTTGGGATAAATCTCAAGGTACCTGAATGGGAAGCTAAGTACCCTTTCGCGTTGTCGGTGCTGTCAACGTGCCGCGGACGGCAAGCGCTTCGTTACCGCGTTTTCGCGTTTAGCTTTTTCGCGTCATCGCGTTATCGCGTTTTCGCGTTGGACTTTCTCGCAATCCCACTTTCACAAGTGAAACGGGATTTTCGCTCGTACCGAAACCGGGAGTGCCGTTTAAAGTATATATATATATTAAATATATACATCGCGCGACAAAACAGAAAATTTTTAATCGTATCGAATAGTGCGGAAGTGCCGTTCAGTATCGCGCGTAAAAGTGCGGAAGTAGCGATATAAAAATATCGCACGTGAGTGCGGGAGTGCCGCTAAAAGTATCGCGCGTTTAAGACTGAGAGGAGGAGGAGGCCTAGGAGAGGCATCGGGCTCCGACAGAGCCAACCTTCTGGTAAGCAATTTATTTATTTGTAATTATATATTAAATATAAAATATCTTTATTATAATTTAAATTAAATAATTAATCGTGTAATTTGAATTTTTATTTATATGATTTAAATAAGAACGAATTAAAGATAAAGATTTTTAAATAAAAGCTATAATCTTGTAAAAATATAAGCTTTTATTTTATAGATTTATTTTATTAATTTGATTATTATTATACATATCATATATATATTATATCTCATATATATATATATATATATATATATATATATATAATATGTATTATATCGAATATAATTCAATGCATACAATAATAATTTTTTGAAATATTAATTATTTTAAATTCCGGTACAATTTGAATCTTTTCTTTATATGTTATAGATCGACGCAGCAAACCTGACGATCTGAGAGGAGGAGCAGGCCTAGGAGAGGCATCCTGCACCAGCGGAACAACCTGATGGTATTATTATTTGTATATTACCTATTATAAATTGCATTAGTTTGATTCACTTATTCAAATGATTTAAACAAGAAAGATTGAAAGAAAAAGATTTTATATAAATCTTATAAAAAAAGTTTTGATTTAAAAAATAGGTTTTTACAATTTATAAAATTATTCCATATTTATATATTTGTTTATTATTGCTTGTATCGAATATAAAATTCGTTGCGTACAATAATAATTGAATATAATAAAAAATAAATAAATAAATAAATAAATATATATATATATATATATATATATATATATATATATAATAAAATATTAATCATTTTAAACACTGCTAATTTGAATTTTATATTTGTATGTTATAGACAACGTAGCTTCGAAATCGACTCCGCTGTTGCGCATCAGTGTCGGTGAGTCAAAAACTTTTATTTAATTTTAAGGTAACGGATTTGTGGAGTTTGTAGCTGTAGATTGTAGATATAGATTGTAGATATAGATTGTAGATTATAGGTCCGTTATCTTAAAATAAATGAGCTACAACAAATTAAACAAATTACATTTAATATATATATATATATATATATATATATATATATATGTATGTATGTATATATATATTAACTTTAATACGTATATTAACTTGAATAGTTCTTTTCAATATATAGTAATACAGCATCTTAGGAATGCAAATTTAAAATTAAATAAATATAGAAAAAAATTTTAATTTTTTATCAATTCTTTATTACAGTCAATTATTTGTTTAATAAAGAACATGCTATTAATTTTATTAATATTTTATATAGTAATTTGTTTCTTTATAACATGCTGATTTTGTTTTAATTTTTCGTAGTTCATCTATTTATGTAGTGTAGCATATCAGAAACTTTGCTTTGACTATTATAATTCTAAGTTATTGATTAAGTAAATCATATACATATAATATTTTAAAAAATTAGTGAATAAGTAAGTAAATATAAAGAAAAAATACAATGAAAAATATAAAAATATATGTTTAATTAATTTTATTTTATTATAAGCTTATTATAAATTTTGTTACAAATATTTTATATATATATACGTATAACATAAAAATTTCAATCAATCAATTTTGATGGATGACTTAGTATTATATTAGTTAAAGCAAAGTTATATTAAAATGACAATGGTCGTTACATATTATGACTATAAATGAGCGTAAAATTACGCTCATGCGAAAATAAATAATTTGCGAAAGGAGTTGTTCTCCTTTATTGACCTTAGAGAGGTCTCTAAAGTTTTTGGCTAAAAGTAGCCAAATTAAATACGGTCGTGGTCAGTGAAAGGTAGGTTTAACTGATCCGACATATTATTTTAAATGAGATAAAGAGGATGACCAAAATATTGGTCAGAAATAATAAATAAACGAAAAATACATATGTATTTCTACGTGCAATAGCACGCAATAAAATAAACGCGTAAAAATAAAATAAACGAATCCGACATAAAATACATGTTAAAAAATAAATCAAGACGCGAAAAATAAATGGCGAAAAAAAAGAAATCGGTCCACAAATCGTGTTTAGGGCACAATTCCTAAATCATAAGTAATCGCGGATTCTTGCTGGCCTAATCAGCAAATAAAACTGCTATAGTTTTTAGGATCGGTAGGGCTGTTAGGATGGATAGGGCTGTTAGGATTGGTAGAACTGTTAAGATCGGTAGGGTTGTTAGGATTTGTAGGATTGTTAGGATCAATGTAGGGCTGTTAGGATTGATAGGCCTGTTAGGATCGATAGGCCTGTTAGGATCGATAGGGTTGTCAGGATTGATAGGGCTATTAGGATCGATAAGGATTGGTAGGACTATTAGACTGTAAATTGTTAGACTATAGTATTTTATATAGTAAGATAATTATTATATAATGTACTATAAAGCTTTCCCTTATTGAAACATAAGATATAATTTAAGAGCGCAAACTTGTATATTATATTATGTAAAATTGTATATTAATTGTACTCTGAAAAAGCTATACAATCAAGATTGATGTATAATGTTTGACATCATTCTTGATTTTTTAATAAATATTCACATTGCATATATAATGTGAGTTACATGTAATGTGGATGTTTAATAATTTGATTGTGTTGTAAATTACGTTTTTATATATACGAATTATATTATTAATTATATTAATAACATAATTCGTATATATAAAAATAAATATAATACAGTAAATATTGTATGTCATTATAAACATTTTATATAATGTTAAGTTCAAATGTAATGCTATCATTATCTAATAATGCCGATAATTAAGATATTAAATAAAGCTAAATTATATATTAGAACATATATAATTTCTTATTTTTTTTAAATTTACATTATATATATATATATATATATTCGATTTGATAAAATATTGTTATTTGTTAATTTAAGCAATAAAAGACGTACTTATTTTGGAACATTTTTGTACAAATTTGCAACTGATATCGACTTATTTGATAGAGATAGCATCAATTTAATTTATATTCTACATTTATACTATGTATATAATCAATATATTGCAATTTATATATTGTAATGATACAATATTATAATATTATAATAACGTAACATTATAATAATATTGTTATCTATATTATCTTTAAATACTATAATTACATATTGTAAATTATATTAATTGCACGAAATTGAAAAAATGCATATAATACATAACGCAAAATTTACAAAATTAATATATCCAATAAATACTCGTTGTCTGTTAGACATTTTATTTTAAAATTATTCTAAAATTTAATAGTCTATTTTTGATACTAAAGTTAATAAATACGGAAAATTTTTATTTCCAAATTTCAATTATCTTTTTAATAAATATAGTTAGAATAGTTTCAATTATCTTTTTAATTATTATAATGCGTAACATAAAAATGATTATATAATGTATGTGATTTGATATTAAGCCAACGATGCAATATTAATTTCTTACTCGCGAAATTTAATACTTGCTCTTTCGATAATGCAAAATCGCAATTTGACAAAATTATTTAGAAGTTCGGGATTTTGTCAATTAAATATATTCGTGAATTTGCAAATTGAAATTAAATATTTATTAAATAAATAAATAATATTTGTTAAATAAATGTATAATTAATATTACAAACATCGCGTTTTTTTTTCGTCTTTTTGATTTGAGGCGTGATTGCTATGTTATTGTCTTTCCTGTAAATACTAACGCGGTTCGTACTATCGAAGAAATGGGTCTTTATTGCAGAAATATAATTTCTCGTCGGTTCTTGAACAATTAATTTACAACGAATTCAATTTATTGCCTCGTTGAAAATTAAGGGTTTTCGTTGCAGAGCTGGAATTAAACCCAGGTTTTTTCGACAGTTCCTGGAAGCAATGGTTTCAACAATGAGTTAACGACAGATTTTTTTAAAGTCGAATCACAAAATTATAATTAAATAATATACTTTGAATAAAGAATTTTTCTTCTTTTATTAATTCTTCTTCTGTTATTATTATTCTTAATATTAATATCGGTTTAAAAATTTTTTATCGCTTCGGAAAAGATTTATTGTTAGTAGTAAAGCATTGAGCATGGATATAGCTATTATGTAGAGATAAATATTAATTTACCAAATAGGTAAATTTAAATCGTAATTTATTTGTTCATCTATGAACTTTTTTTAACAAAATATATGGTTACGAACGAATATGTTTTATTAATTGATTTTTAATTAACTTTACTTTTGATCTCTTTTGAGAGATCATTTCTAGGTGTTGGACATCCTGCCATTTTAAGCCATTAATATTAATTTTTAAGTATAATTCGCTTGATATTTTATATAGAAAATTTGTTAGATATTTTACATGCAGGAAATATATGCGCAAAATGTGACACATTTGATAAAACTTTTCTTTTGTTAATATTATATCAATAATATTATATTAATACACACAAATATACATAAAATGTACAAGTAGTAAAAAATTCGAGGCTAGTCGAATGGGTACCCTGATATCAGAAAGATATCGACATATTAAAATATTATTAAATATATTATGAAAGAATTAATAATTTTTTATTTTACGTAGCGAAATATTTAAATACGAAATTTTCAAAATCTTGCTGTTATTGGGTTCGACTCGTCTCGAACAGTTGGTACCCGAAAATTATTGTACTCGTACATTTAACAAGCGATGAATGCGCATATGTTTCATGATTCTTAATACTCGTTTGTAACCATGCATAGTTCCATAAAAATAGTTATATTATAATAGTTTTATTATTTATTAATAAAAAGACATTTCTAAATAATGGAAGAACATTTTTTCGCATAAATTTCAATCTTGTGAATGAAAGATGGTGATGATAATTGTCATTGATAATTGTCATTGAAATGTTAAAATCATTGCTATTGGGAGTAGTCTGGAAGATCTGAGATTCGTTCCATTTTGCAGCGGAACTCTTGACATTTAACGAGTCGTTTAATTTTCCTTCGCGGATCAATCTCGATAGAATTCTACGTAAAACATACGTTAAAAAAAAGTCGTTCTCTACATTTAATATTGTTCTTCTATCTGTCGGATATTAACTGACGATCGGGCGAAATTATTTTAATCTTTCGAGTTGTTATCATCAGATTATCCGCGAGATATTTTCGTCTTATATTTAATTGCAATTATTATTTTTTTACTTGATCGTTGGCTTATACAAAATTTCGCTTATTTTTTCACGTGTCAAACTTTCTTAAAAAAATTAAAATGTATCAATATAAATACTTTTCTTTTTGTATTTAAAAGATATAATTGTTGATAAGATATAATAATTAATGAAGAAATATAATAAATAATGTAAATGTATTGGCGATTTTTTCATCGCAACTTATTCATATTACGCAATCCTTAATAAGTTTTGTAATGAAAAGTTGATAATTAATCAATATCACGAATAATTTGAATCGTCTGTTTGAAAATCATTTGATTTAATTTTGAATGAATGTTGTGTGCATTTCAGACATTTTCGTGTAATTTTGTATCATAAGATATTTTGTACTAATTTATAAATATTATAATTATATTTATAAATTATATATTGTAATTATAAATAATTATATAAATATTAAAATTCTTATCATAAATATATTGTATATGTTGTAAATATTATTATATATCGTAATAATATTTTATAAACTATTTATGTTATATTTTATAGTTCAATTATTGTATATTTTATATTGAATATGAATTATATATTAATTGTGTTAAATACACACAATAGTGTATATTGTATATATTTTCAATACTTTAAAGTAAAAATAATTTTATAAAATAATATGTAAAATTTATATAATAATTTTATAAAATA